>NC_051211.1:12502413-12512413 GCF_015220715.1 Pygocentrus nattereri | reverse complement strand
GCTTTCTTTCATAAAACTGTGATATTATCCTGTGATGTCATCAATAAGCTCTTTGATGGAATTTCTGGAATCTTCCACTTGGTCCAGCAGAGATCTGCGGTTTCTGTGCTGTGGTTTCAATCAGAAATTTGATCTGTTCTTCTAATCAGTGCATTGATTCCATCTCCCTCCTGCTAGGGTGGGTCAAACAGTCCGGATCTGCTTTCACACAGAGCCGCAAATGTGGCCCTGCAGAACAAATCCCTTCTGTGTGAGAGAGACGAGGAGAAGAAGGAGGTGTATTAAAATGGAGGGTCTTCCTTGAGCTCTCCCGCAGCCTTCTCATCAGGCGCTGAGCGGCGGCGGACGGCCTGGGCCGCTTTTGCAGTCTAGCATTTGATTAGCGGAAAGCCCTCTTTTTTCCTCAGTGTACATGAGATTAAACCCTGTGATTCCGCCCTTCAGTTGTGGGCAGGGAAGACACTTCGGCTCGCGGTTTTCCAGGCCTGTAACTAGAAATCACTGATGTTGACGGCTGAAGGTACTGGAGGATGAGGTTGGCTCTCTTTCAGCTGCAGGATAGGCCCAAGTTTCTGCCATATTCGTCATGGCCTGATTAGCGATGAATTATGAGGGCTCTGTGAGATCATGTTCTTGAAGGTTCTGTAGAGCCATTATTTGGAGGCCAAGAACACCACAGACATTGACTGGGACAGTTGTATAATTATCATTCAGTCTGTTAAGATCTGCAGTATCTATTGCTATAGTTGATTAAGGTGGTCATCAGGGAATGGTTATTATGTTCCAGGCCTGAATAGTCAGAGTAACATATCACTATTCTTATTGCCCATATGGCTACCAATAGCTAGGTTTCCATCAATTTCACATGCATTTTTCAAATCACTAAATTAAATACGTAAACATGGGTATGAAATTAGCTGCCTAGAGCAAATTTCTATTAAATTGACCTATAACAATGAAAATCCTTTATTAGGGCTCTGAGTGTGCAGCTGTCTACACATTTGCCCAATTATTAGAGGATTGCAGGTTTGGTGATGCCACAGCCATGATTAAGTCAATCTAATATGTAAGGCCTTCTGTTCAGCTCCTGAAGGCCTAATCAATGGCAAAGCTAGCGTGGCTGTATGTACTCATACACCACAGAGAAAAAACATGATTGGATTGGACAATTGCCATGCAGTTCAAGATTTTAACCCTTTTATTTCCAAATAAAACTAAATAACAATTACTACAATAGCTGCAGAGCTCAAATGCAAGACAATTCATAATAATATACTTTTTAACTAAGGATTACAGACATGTATTTTTCCCAGGAATCAAAGACCTTCTTTTAATGTGAGCAATTATGGTGGAAATATGGTAGAAATGCATGCATGTTAGCTTTTATGTGCTTCATTTCACGTCACCAAGAACATATCAACATATTTAAGTCATAGAGAGGTGAACATTTTCAAATGAGGCATTGATGAGGCAAGTTCTCCACTAAGTGTACTTTATTTATGGCTGTCACACCAACATGACCTCTAAGTGCAATGCAAACCTCTCCACTAGCAGATGTGGTCAGTCAGTCATAATGGGCAATACATCCCTGCTGAAAGAAATACAGAAATGATTTAACTTTACTGTTGGTTCCTCCAGTCTGTGGTGTTCTGGAGTACAGTCAATAACACAAGCTAGCAACACGCTAAGTGTTGAATTTCACACTCATACCTTTGCTCCCACCCACATTTAACCCCTTAATTTCTCTCGACTGTCCCCAGACATTCTTGTTATGAGATCCCATCTTCCCAGAGTATAAGAAGTGTGTCGTATCTAGTGGCCATAGTTAAAATAGGGGGAGAAAAAAGGCCTAAAATCTTAAAAAAAGAGCTAAAATACATTACATAATGGCATAATTTGCTTCAAACAATGTTGTGAATTTTATACAAACCACACTGAAAACTGTGAGCACATGTTCTTCAGTTTGACATCCCCGACTTTCCTACAGTTTATGGATAAAGGTGAAAGAAAATGGACAGAATGTACAGAGAACCTATTAATATTAGGCAGTTTGTTTGAATTCTTATGCCTTAACTAACTGCCACAGTTAACATCTTTCTCCAAAACTAAAGCAATCACTCACAAGATGCAAGATGAAGCACAGACCTTCAAAAGTCAGACACCACATTTAATTGATTTAATTTCCAGCCAAAATGGATATAAACTACATTATTCTTTTTCAGGGCTTTCAGGACAGGTAGACCAGTAAAGTGTCCCCATCAGACAAGCATATCTGGGATGTCTAGTAAGGTTTCATGAACTGATTAGTCTACATTTGTTCCTAATTTGAGGAGCAGAAAATGCAACTGACTTCTAGGACTAAACTTTGGAAACAAAGGCTGTTAAGGCAAATGATGGACACATGACATCCTAAACACTGACGCTAAAAATTAATTACTTGTAATGGCTGTGACTGTATGGACTGGAATGTAAATAAAGGAAGGTGGTTTCTGACTATTCCACAGTCCCCTGTATTCGTAAAATCTTACTAAACAATTGCTGTTTTTATTACCTACTTCAGAAATTTTTGCATAAAATCCTTTTGTTAGAAACCTGATCATGCAACTTCCATTTCTCAAACTAGTTGATGAACTGACTCACAGAAATCTAGCAAGTCTACAGGCCTCAAAGGTAAATTGCTCCTTAATGAACTGAAATAATGTGCTGGTTCTATCTTGCTTAGTGAGGCAGCTTTAAAATTAATTTTGTTCTAGAACAACAGAAAGAGCTGGATGATGCAAAGCAGGAAGGGAAGGAGCAAGGTTTCATGACAGCTTTAACCCTGCATGATGAACTGGTTAATTAAGGACTGTGTGCCAAAACAGAAACTTAAACCTGGCTATCTCCAGCTGAGCAAGGAATTAAATTAGGGCCTGAAATTCCTTCAGAAGAGGTATGGCTACAAATTTGAGCCTGAAAGAAAGCAAGGGAAGGGGGTAGCGATCTGCCAGGAAAGCGAAAGTGAGAAAATGCAGGTATGAGCTGACCAGCATTGATTACAATGGCAAGCTAGTGTATGAATGGGGTCAGCATGATGTGTTTCACCATGGATGGAAACTAATGAAAGATACCAGAACATCCAGTAAGTAGAATATTGTTGCTGTCATTTCTAAACTTTATAATTCTTTTCTATTTTAAAATGTCAGCCTCCGTTTATGCTATGTGAACATATGAAGAATGGCCCAATTGAAATGCTCCAGAATGACTTGGAATCCAATTTACACTTTATTTTGAAACTGGCCATATAACACTGACATAACCATGCCATAAACATGTCAAGAAAGATGTCATTCGCAACAAGTTGTTCGGTAATATAACAGCATGATGTTACATTACTGATAAACATCATGACATGTCATAATGTTTGTTGTCATGACTAGCAAGCGTGCAGTTAGCAAAAATGCTATCACTTTACTTTATAGCAGTAAGAGCATAAGGCTACATGACGGCTACGCAAGCTCGTCTTGAACTGGTATAGACCCACATAAATATTTATAAGCATATTACATAATTGTTGTTGTACATCACTGAACAAAACCTTGTATCTCCAACATGAGAACTTCACAGGAGAAGGAAAAAGTATACTTTACTTTAATGTAAGTCAATGGAACCAGAATTTTTTTTCCAAGCAATTTTGGGTCAATTCTGTTGGTCCATTCATCATGAAATTTATCACAATATGTAAAGGATATTTGCAAATTATGCCAAAAACTGAAAAATGGCAAAAATGGAGAAATGAGGTTTCTTCCCCAGCAGCGGTGATATCTTCCTAACAGGTGTCAGTTGTCATTAAGGTCTATACATTTTTTTTTCTAAATGTAAACATTTAATTTTTTTTAATATGAAAGGTTTGTCATAAAGGATTATTGTGGAGTGAAATTACAGACTTTGTAGCTCAGTGTACGTCACACTGACATAACACTGATAATATAACTTGCTAAGCAAGGCTGGATGGACAGATGTTCATTTGACTTTCAGGTGAAGTATTTAGTTTATAGTAGTATATAGTTTTGCTATTTTTAAGATTTAAGCTGTCACATCATCAGCATTATGTCACTGTGATATACACTAAGCAATAAAGTCAGTTGTTATAACATGCTATGTCATTTAAAAAAACATCATGACACAACCCATGGACAGCAAAAAATCGGTCACCTGACTCTGGTGTGATGCTAGCTTGACATGTTAAATGACGCCTATTGGAATAGGCCTTTATTATTGTTTACACACTTTCATGTCAGTTGCTATGATGACAAGCTTATATAGCAGTCATGTACCTTCATGAATACCATCCTACAGTAAAGTTACTGTAAAAATTAGCACTGACAGTTACAGGCATAACATTTGATATCATAATGTCTATGTCACATGCTACTCTTTATCACTTTACATGACTTTCTTAAGCTGGCTTTACAAAGGAAAATAGTTGCAGCAACATCATTTCCATGCAATTTGGCAGTTACACAACACAATTCAAAGCTAATCAACATTACATGCAACATAATCAATTACTCCACTTGTTAGCCAAATTAGCAGCTTGCATTTTTGATCCACCACATTGTTCTTGCCATACAGTCATTCACAAGGTGTGTTCTACTTGTCTGAAAAATTCTTCCTATTTCTTTTCAGCTGTCGTTATTGAGGTTTTAGTTTTCATCTATATATCTATCTAGGGTTTTCAACTCTATGTTTAAGGTTTTATCTGTTCTGTATATGTTAAACATACACATATACATAAACATAAACATATGTTAAGCCATTACAGTTCTAACTTCTATATCATCTTGATCATCCCAATCTAGACACTCACAATTTGAGTGTGGAGTGCATCTCAGTCTCTACTGTCATTATTTTCATCAGAGCTCTGGGTAAAATTAGGAGGATGCTAAGAGAGGAGGAAATAAATCTAGCTAAGTAAATTATGATAATAGCAAGTTAAAGATTAGCAGTGGCACAAGCAGCCATTTAAACAGCTGTTAGCATTACCTGGCTAACTGATGCAGCTGGTTAGCTTTGAGAAAGTCACATCTGTTCTCATGGCTCAGGAAACTGACAAAGTGCAAAGCTACCCACCTTGAATAAATCAGATGGGGTCTTATTTTTAACAGCCCAATGAACTATCTTCTGTTTTATTTTCATGTCCATTGATCCATGAAATCAACGGCTTGGTCACATTATGCTTTTTCAATATTTTGATTGGTTGTTTCATGAAACTTGTTTCACAACCTTCAGACACTGGCAATGGTTGTGGCTGAGTTGCAAGACACTTTACATTACACAACTCTAGTGCAATTCAGTTTCATGCGGATTTCAAGCAAAACGTTGATAATGCATCGTGTGATCAATGTTTTGATTGGTTGTTAAATGGAACTTGTCTCACAACCCTCAGATACTGGCAGCAGTTGCGGCTGAGTTGCAAGACACTTTACATTACACAACTTTAGTGAAATTTTGTTTCATGCAGGTCTCAAGCAAAACGTTGATAAAGCATCATGTGACCAATGTTTTGATTAGCTGCTTCATGAAACTTGCTTAACAATGTTGAGATGCTGGCAACGGTTGAGGCTGAATTCCAGTACACTATGTTATGCAACTCAAGTGCAATTTAGTTTCATGAAGGTTTCAAGCAACTAAAGTTGCATGAAAGTTTCACCCTGCAAAGCCAGCCTTATATTACTAAACAAAATCTGTCAGGACAGCATTTGGCATCTGCCATTGAATGTTTATGGCATAGTAATGTCAATGTTATGTAACAGTGTTCAAGTAAAGTCTGTTTAGTTTAATACATCCACTGTTAACGATGTTTTGTCATTTCCTTGTAAAGTTATTACTTTGTCTTATAAAAGCAATGATTTGTGTCTGAAAGTGGTTTTTAAGTGCCATCAAGATGTCCCTGAGACTATGACAGTAATCAGTAAAAAAAACATAAGAGAAAAGGGGGATTTTTTGAGTTTTCTTTCAAAAGAACAAAGCACGGTTGTACTAACGAACAGTGAGATGAAGAATAAATATTATTTTCCAGAAGCAGCTCGGTGGGTGAGTCAGAGTTGGGCAGAGGCCTTTGGTTGGGGGTGGGAGGGGTTGGCGAGGGGGGGCAAGACTGTGCCGGGACACTGTGTGTGTTTTTTGTCCTGGTTATTTCTATTGGCATTTTCATTCTAATCCTGCAGGATTTGGGTTCGTTTCATGTGGATATGGGAGAGCAGGGAGCGGGGCAGAAATGGAAAAACTCTCCGAGCCGAAGCAACAGGGAAAAGAAAAGAGCAACATTATCAAGCTCTTTCCTGCAAACAAAGTCTACCTAAACCCAGTGTGTTTACTGAAACAGTATTTATGGAATGGTGCAGCAGACAGTGTTTATGTGCTATAGTGGGGGGCTTTGCATGGCTGCTGCAGACCCCCACCCAATCACCTGATCCTCAGTGCACACTCTCTTAAATTTAAATATATATATATATATCACTATTGTAAGAAGAAAACCTTGCCCCTAATCTCCAAAACTAACTTTAACTTTATAGGAGAAGGAAAAACCTATTTTGCTTTTAATGTAAGTCAGTGGAACCAGAATTTTTTACAAGTCATTCTGGGTCATTTCTTTTAGTCTATATATATATATGCAAAACAAAAGTGGTAATAAATAAAGACAATGCACACCTTAACCTAATTAATGAATAATAAGTCTTAAATTAATAAGCTTCCAGTTTAATAGGTTAAGCAGTACAAATGACAAATCCATGATTTGGCTTGAAAGATATTTCCACCTAAAGGCAGGCTACATGAACCAAGCAGATCCTGAAATTTTGTCAAAGAGAAAGACCGCCTCATACTCCAACTCTTTCTCTCAGTTTGCCAAGACCCCCTATTCTAAATATAGCCCACCAATCTTATTCGTACCAGAGGGTGAAGGATGAGTGTGATGCCACAGCAGACTAGGCTGGGCCCTTTGCGGCGGACGAGGAAAGCCTTGAAAGAGCAGACAAATCTTTGTTTCTAACAGCACTGTCATCAGAAGACAGCCTTCAAAAAGCCCCCACGGCGTGTGTTTTACTTGCTCTGCTGGGAATAACAGAAATGGACAGCAGACTGTTTATTCCTTTATTTCACTAGTCCAGTGAAGCCCTGGTGAAAAAAAAAGACCTTTAAGCTCATTGCTCAGTTATTCTTAACTCATTATTAATGACTCATAAATAAGCACTTGGATCTAATGTAAATTGGGTTTAACTAGTGTAAATTATGAATTAACTATGAAACTTATATAGATGGATTAGTTTTATCAGAGGAGGTTGCGTAATATAATCTGTGGAACCTGATTAGCTGTTTACAGCATAAAGTATCTGTGTAATTTCCTAAAATTCTCACACATGGCCCAGATTGAAAGGCCACAGCCTGGATTTTCACCTCGTTGTTAAACTACAGAACAGTCAAAAGTTCATGCCACATGCCCATGTCTTCTAGCAGGTCTGCTAGCAGGTTCTGTTATTAAATTAGCTTGAAGTGAATTGGAACTGGACGACTTACTTACAATTAACATTACCGTTACTGAGTATTGCTAACAATTACTATTTTTATTGCTAACAATTACTATTAGTATTACTGACTATTACTGACAATTACTATTACCCAGTATAGACAACATTGTGTACTTTTTTACAACGCTGCTACAACATTGTCAAAAGGTGGCACTGTTTACATTGTCTGAACCAAGTTGTCACAAAGTTGTCACAACCTGATTATTTAGTAACATTGCCATATGGCATTATGACTACCTGCTGGCAACTTAGCAAATTCCATGGAATTCCGGGCACAACACAAAGGAACTTGTGAGGATTCTAGGAGGTTGTGACAACATACTGAAAATGTTGCCACTCTGTTGTCACAACGTTCTGAGGAAAAGACATTGAAATTGAGACAACGTTGCGGATACCAAAACAGTAGGTTGTCACAATGTAACTGTGCTTGCAGGGAACTATTACTGGCAATGGTTGACAATTACTATTAATGTGTATTAATAGTATTACTACTATTAATAGTAATATTAATGAATAATAGTATTAATAGTAATACTACTATAGTATTACTACTATTTACTACTAATTGCTATTACTATTACTGACTATGACTGACAATTTCTATTACTGTTATTATCATTCACTATTACTATTCCTTTTGCTGTTTATTATTGAGTATTATTATAGACTATAACAATTACTATTAATGAGTATTACTTTATTGCTAAATATTGTACTTTACTATTACTTTATTGAATATATTGCTATTACTATTACCAACTATTATTGTAGCTATAACTCACTACTGCTGTTGCTATGACAATTGTTACTATCACTATAACTATCACACACACACACACACACACACACACACACACACACACACACACACACACACACACACACACACACACACACACATTTTCTAAACCGCTTATCCTTCTGGGTCATGGGGGGAGCTGGAGCCTATCCCAGCAGTCAGAATACACCCTGGACAGGTCGCCAGTGCATCGCAGGGCTATAACCATTACTGACTATTACTATTTCTAAAATTATGTAATATTATCATAATTACTGTTACTGATTATTACTATCGGTATTACTCAAATTGAATATTACAGTTACTGGATATTGCGTTTACTATTGTTAGTATTATGACATACTACTACTATTGCTATTATTATTACTGACTATTACTTTTGCTATTACAATTACTGTCTTTGACTAATAATATTACTACTGTTGTTACTTCTACTCACTTTGACTGTTACTGTTTGTGACTATTACCTTGACTATTCCTATTACTGACTAATTACTGACTGTTACCATTGTTGTTACTAGTACTGATTGCTACTTTTACTGTCTGCTACTATTTCTGACAATTACTATCACTCTTACTATTAATGATTCCTGTCATCCTGTAAAAAATACTCACACTTCAGATACATACTGGATTAAAATCACTCCATAATTATTACTGTATACTAGTAAAAAGTACACAGGCTGCAGATTCATGCTGAATGTAAACGACACGTCTTGTTGCTAGTCATGTATGTATTTACATACTTATGTTGCTACAGAAGCACCCCAGACAATTCATCTTCAATAGGGCTCTTGTAAGGCAAGTTAGGAGACGTCTTTGTTGAATGCTTTTTTGACTACATGACAAAAAAAACTGTCACAGCATTCATTCCTTTTGTGCTAGTTTCTTGTTGTGGCCAACACTGTTCTGAATTCATGATAAAGTTGTTTTTTGTCTTACTGCTCAGATTTACACTAGCATAAAATGCTGGTGTATGAGATTATGATTAAGCCTAAATACATCTAGATCATCCTCCGCTCAGATACAGATCATTTCCAGTGTGGAAGATCTGCTCAGATCCCTGCCTTACTGAGCGCTCAGTGCTCAGGTCCAGCTCTGAAACACGCAAAGCTGTCAGAGCCTCAACTGCCAGAAGAACTGCAGCAGAATGGCTCCACTGAGGGCCACATTATGTAATATCACCAGGGGCTTCAGCAGCTGCACTAGTGGAGCTAAACTGTACCTCTGTGTTAGCGTTATGACATGGAAAGTGAGCGAGAGAGAGAGAGAGAGAGAGTCAAACTTTTCTAAGTTTGGTTTAAAGTGAGATTTCCAGTGGTTTTAACGTCTAATCATATACCTTAAGTTTTTCCAGTAGTGGACAGTAACTAAGTAAATGTAATTCGTTACTGTAATTTAGTACTTTTTCGTGTATGTGTACTTTACTGAAGTTTTTCCATTTTGGCTGAGTTTTTACTTTCACTCCACTACATTTCAAAGTCAAATATCTGACTTTTTACTCCACCAATCAGGGCACAGCGGTCACTTTGTTCTGAGCTTGTTTTGACCTGTTGGTCACACCGACCCAGTGCAGCACACGGTTCAACGTCAGCACAGCAGGGTAAAACTTTGGGAGAGTCTGTTCAACATA